>NC_057797.1:441830917-441838368 GCF_018294505.1 Triticum aestivum
GCCGTCGCCGCCGCCCTAGCACCGCCGCCTCACCCGCGCCGCCGTCGTCTTGCGCCGCCGCCCTTGTGCCCACGCCGCCGCCGCACCTTGTCCACGCCGCCGCCCTACGCCACGCCGCCGGAGCCCCTCGCCGGAGCCCCTCGCCAAGGTTGCCCCGCGTCTCTTTTCCTCGGATCGTTTTCTTCTAACCGTTCCGATTCTTTTCTTCTCTTCTAATTCGTTTTCTAGATCGGTTTTTCGTTTCGGTTTTCTTCTCCGAAACCCTAGATCGGATTTGTTTCCTTTTCCGATTTAGTTGCCTTTGGACCGTTTGCCGGACCGTTCGTCCTAACAAACGTGATCACCGGATTCTTCTAGGTTCACGAACGCCCGTTCGTTTAACCGTTCTTCTTTTTCTTCTCGTCGGATTTATTCCGCGATCGCGATCTCAGATCCGATCTTCTTTCTAGTTTATCTTCTCGCCCGTTTATCCGAATCAGGTGATTCAAGCGCCTGGAGTTTCGTCTCGAAACCGCCGTTCCGTCTAATCAACTTAAACAAGTTTTTTCCCCGGTAAAATTTGACCTAGTTTCAACTTGCTAGAACCGAGTTGTTTTCTTCCGCCGTTTGTTTTCCGTTTCTTTGTTCGGTTCGTTCTTTCTTTGCAACCGGAGTTCTTAAGTTGAACTATCTGGTTCGTTCTCTCGTTCGAGTTTTACTTGTGCAGTAGATGAGTACTTATTGTGTGGTTACTATTGTTTGCTTACGATAGATTGACCGGAGTGTGACGAGTAGATCTATCAAGAGTTTTGAGTGCGAATCATCTTCATTGCAGGCAAGTTCGCACTTTGATCATACCTTTTCTACAACCCATGTTTTATTGCATTAGATCAATCCTCTCACATTGCATGATTAGGATCTAATTAAATTGTGGGATGGGAAGTAGATGAGGTAGTACCTATTACCTGTATTATTATGAAACCTTTGGGAGTTACTTTTACGTTTGCTATTTATGCCATGCTATGCTAGTAGACGTGGATTGGGTGAGTGATATCCATGACAGATGTGAGATTGTTATTAATGGTTTATCTAAGGTGGCAACTTAAATACACATCTGGGTGGATTGAGGCACCTGGAGTTACCAGGACTTGCCTGTTTTTTTTGGAAATCCCGGGTACCGTGTGATTTTCCTATGGACCGCCACCCAGGCTCAAAGGGATCATAAGATAATTCATACTAGTAACTTACGTGTGCATCCACAAGCCATTATGGGCTCTGGCATAGTTGACTAAGTCGTGCGAACTCTTATAGTGGTGGACTAGCAGATGTAGGGGATGTAGGTGTACCGGTCCACCCATCGTAAGATGCTAGCGCTTCTGAAAGACTATGTCTCGGTCATCCGTTTCTTAAACACCATGTAGTGCGAGAAACCAAATGGAGGCGATCGAGTCTTGTGGGGAAAGTGCGCAAACCTCTGCAGAGTGTACAAACTAATCATGATTAGCCGTGTCCCCGGTTATGGACAACTTGAGTATCTAGTACTTGAATATCTTTGTGAATCTCAACATGTTACTTCTAATTAATGTTGTTGGGTTTTGATTATTTTTAATTGGGATTGAGAATGCTGTCAACCATTCTCAATGTTCAACAACCACCATGATAGTTAAATAAATTTATTCCTTTGCAGTAGGGAAAAATTGGCTTTACGCAAAAACCTTATAACCATAGAGCTTTTCCACCAGCCAAATATGCATGTAGTGATAGCCTTTATTCATTATTCTCTATGGTGTGAATTTGCCGGTACATTCAATGTACTGACCCGTTTCGGGCTGCAACGTCTCATGTTGCAGGATGTCTTACGACGAGTAAGTGATACGTTAGGGTTATGATTTCTACACTCAACTTTGCCGTTGGTGTTGATGGGAATCCACAACCTTGTTGCTTCCGCTATTGGATTGAGGTAATAGTATTTATGTTACTTTATACATGTGATTTACCTCTGTTATAAATCCTTCGAGTACTGTGTGTGTCAGCATACTGATCCAGGGATGACACATAAGCACAGAGACTTGATCCATTCAGGTCGGGTCGCTACAAGATGGTATCAGAGCACATGTTGACTGTAGGACGTGACCCTAGAAACTGGCAAGCCCATAGCAAAGATTTTTCCCTACAACTTTCCCTTTCAAAAGATCTTTTACCTCTCTTCTCTTCTGAGCTTATTCAAAAATTCTCTTTAGTGAGACCATACCCCTTTCCCCTTTCGACCACTCAAAGATTCGACTGATGAGACCACTCCAAGAAGTACAGGATATCAGACCAGTAAGACCATTCGGAATGAAGAGGATTTTACCATACATTATGATAATGGAAACTACAGCTGTTGAAGACTCTAAAGACTAGGAGAATTGGAGGCTCTGAAGAATCCCCAGATTTGTATGACCTAGGAATGCTACCCTTATGGAACTTGGCAGACTATGGAAGTTGTCAATGCCCGAGATCAAGGTGTGTTGGAGAAAGACCGGAGCATGTAGAGTTAAGAACTCAAGGATTTGTCAAGGAAAACCCTAAGGCAGGAGATATCAACTGGCAAGATAGCTCATGGCAATGACAAGAGCAGAAACACGGTTATCCGTGATGTCATCGCCCGCTGATGCTACTGTCACCGTGCTGAGTTAAGGATGCATTTCTTCAGAATGGATTTGATGGAAGAAGGCTGATGGAGCACCTATTAGTAAGATGAAGTTTTAACCTTAGCCGGTGTATCACCAGGATCTGGAGTAGTACATAAAGAAGTTTAAGGTGGAGCTCCATGAAAGCATGTTAGACAAGGAAGCATTTCGTGAAGAACTCAGGAACCAAAAGCTGAAAGTAGCCAAGATGGAGGAGCTACAACCTCGAGATACCGGAGATTTGTTAGGAACTGAAAGACAGTATGACCATGGCTCATGCTAAGGATGTTGAAACCTAGAAGTTTGGAATGCAATTCCAGAATATTCAAGGATGTCACGAGAGACTTCATGTCAACCGAGTTGATCTAGCAAAAGAACTTGAGAAGACAAGCATGATCGGAAGAAGCCATTGGAGGCATGGACAAGCCTTGAAGAGTTTGGAGACGTTGAAGATTTATTGACCTTTAGAAGACCAAACCCCTGTTATATACCTACGTTAGATGCGACGTTTGTGAGCTGTCATTTGTTTGATGATTTTCCGACAGCCACAATAAAATCTATCTTTTCAAAACTTTGTTTGTATTGTGTGTATTCCTCTCTCTTGATCTCTCTTATCTCACCCCAAAACCCATGGACCCAATAGAGGATGAATGGGGATGAGCTTGTATTTTCGGGACCGATGAGTCAATTGGAGACAGACCGATGGATTCAGAACATGGAGGATCATATGGAGAACAAGCCTATAGTCGGAAAGGATATGGCCCAGCATGCTCTTCAATGCTTTGAAAGAGGTGCTGCTACTTGGTGGAGGATGTACCAAACCATCAATGGATGGCAAGGAGTAACCACTTGGAAAGAATTTAAGTTGACTTTGCTAAAGTCTCAGTTTGTGTCCCAGAAGTTGAAGCCTTATGGAAAGGACATGAAGAAACCTTGTGCATGCAAGATTTGTGGAGAAATCGGACACACCCATAAAGAACACAAGGATGAATGCCCAAATTGTGAAGGAAGTCACCCAGCTGAAGAATGCCCAACTAGGCAAATTACTTGTTTCTTGTGTGAAGGGACTACCCACTGCCCTGCTCAGTGTCACATTTACCCCTTGGTACAACGAACCATCCAGCAAAAGGAAGAAGCAATGAAAGGAGCCCTCATGGAAATTTTAGAAGAAACTGTGATGAAGGAGGACACATCTAAAGAGGACTCGAGTAAACCCTGCACCAAGTCTTGCTATTCATGTGGAGAAGAAGGACACATCTCCCAGAATTGTATGAATGGGGATCTAGTAGAATTCCCGGCTGAGGAAGTAGAGTATGACCCACAGGAAATAGAAGCCCTGATTGGAATGGAAAAGTCCAGAAAGAGAAGTAGATTGGATTCCAGGAAGGACCTACGTCATATCACCTGTTATAGGTGCAAGGAGTCAGGGCACTACCTCCACAGTTGCCCAAAAAGGAAGCCAAGAACCCAAGGAGGCTATATAATCACAAGGAAACCTCAAAACTAGTCAGAAGTAATATGTTTTTGTTGTAATGAAGCAGGGCACTTTGCCAGAGATTGTCCGAAGGAGAAGGAGACTTGTGATAAGTAGTTGAGTTTGTAACAGAAGAAATATAGTCGTAGTAGTGAGAACATTTTCCTTTATATTGAGGTGTTGAGTTGAGGCATGTAATGGAAAAGCGAGAGATTGTAATCATTGTAGAATGAATAAAGTTAGCAGTGTTGGTACTGATTTGGATTTTATGAGTTATTCTATGAGGAAAGATGTTGACCATTTTGAGGATATGAGAAATATGGTCTATGGAAGATTTGTGTATTTTAAGGGTGGTAGTACACTGTAAGAACCGTTGACCCCTGGAAAAGATAAGCATACTCCACTGAGTGGATTTCGGACAAAATGAATACGAGTTTTGCCTCGATATGTGTGATGCCCAAGAGTATGTGGGATGAAGATGGAGACCGTCAGTTGTTTGGACCAAATGTGATCAAGGAGTCAGAAGAGAATGTTAAGTTGATTTGAGATAGACTGAAGGTAGTTCAGTCCAGGCAAAAGAGTTATGTAGACTCAAAAACTCAAGGAGGTAGTTTATGAAATTGGAGACAAAGCATGTCTTCGTGTGACCCCTCTGCGAGGAGTTAAACGAATTGGAGTTAAGGTAAAGTTAGCCCCGAGATTTGTAGGACCATACCGAGTTTTGGAGCGTATGGGAGAAGTGGCCAACAAGTTGGAGTCACCCGAAGGACTGTCAGGAGTTCAGGATGTGTTTCACGGTTCCCAGTTGAAGAAGTGCCATGCAGAGATGGCCAATATTCTCCTGTAAAGACGCTTGACCGTGGAAAGGATAATGATGTTCCACGAAGTGGAATATGGACTTCATGAGTATAAGTTTTTATCTCGGTATGAGGGATATCCCATGAGGATGAAGAGATGAATTACCATTGGATATAAAGGAGGTATGATGTTGGAAATATGGAGCAATGGTAACCCCATGACAAGTCTGAGTACTCACGTCTTGGTTTGGTGCCAATAGAAGGAAGGAAGACAGTACAATTGGATGGATTTAAGAATACTAGGAAGTTGGAAGTTGGAATAATGATCAGTTGCCCAATGATAAGTTCAAGGACTACAAATGATGAGATGGGCCATAACCCACAGGCCCCATGACCTGCCAAGAAGCAAGCACATTCTTGCTGAAGGAAAAACCCTGGAAGTGGATATACCTTTGTCGATAGACGATTTTATAGGAGTTTACGCAAAACCTGAGAGTTGTGAAGGAACGATAGATGTTTGTCTGGCTTGCAGAATCAATGGATTATTCCGAACTTGGTTCGTCGACAAGAGAAATTCTACAATGCTTGTGAGGATGACCGAGTGTTACAATGCGAGATTCGCTAAACTGTATACAAGGTAATGATTTGGGTGCGGGATGGATTGATCACCATACCGACTTACTCTTATTATTCGCCCTGCTATATGGGATGGTAAATCTGAGTGACTTACCTATAGTAGAGAGACGGCGATATTAAACCTTGTTTAAGCCCTAGAATGGTATAGGTATTTTTTCCGTTGTACACGGCAGTTCTTGCCAACCGTAGGTTATACTGTGAGGATCAACCCAGACCCATTTCCTGCAGGAGAAACCACAAATTGTTGACCACCATGAGATATCGATAGTTGTTTAGTTTTGGCACCAGATCCGTCAGCTAAAGAAGACCCAGTTTCGGAATAACCTTACCAAGATGAAAGGATAGAAGAATTGAGGAAAAGGTTATGCCACTACCGGAAGAGCTCAGAGAAGGAAATTTCTCGAGGATTTGAGAAGACCGACACTGTCAAGAATAAGGATGGAGTGTATGAGTTTTGATAGAACAGTAACGATGTTTCTAAGGGTGGTAGCATCCCAGACCCCGGAGACGATTGATGGATTTTGAGGAGACCCCCAAACCCTAACCTTTTCTTGCTAGCCTCTCCGAATCTCGAGGACGAGATTCATTTTAAGGGTGGTAGGTTTGTAACATCCCAAAATTCTAAATTTTGGAATGTTATATTAAATAGATAGATTTGACTGATTGTTTGATTGATTGTCTAAAAGTGAGTGAATTCGAAACCTTTTTTGAAAGTTAAATGAGAGGGAATAAAAGGACTTTCCCAAACTTTCATTTTTGCATTTTATGCTCTCCGTGAATTCAAATACCTTTCATCACAAAACCCTGGAGAGAAGATGACATGACTTCTTCCATTTATATAAATGAAAAGGGGGTGTTGAAAATATTTGAATTTCATATGGAAATATTCCAATTCTGAAACTTTATGCGACTCAATGATTTTCACGAAAGAAGATAAAATGACTTCTTCAAATTATATGAAATATGAGTTGGGAGTTTCAAAGAATTAAATTCAAAGTTCTTTTGAATTTATTTTCAATTTGGAATGTTATGCACTAGATCATCATGCATATCTTATTGCATTTTGGTCGATCCTAGAAATTTCACGCAACTCAAGGACCTTCGGAGAGAGTTGGAGATTTCGTTATTTTCATATTTGAGAGTTTTCTCGAATTTGAAAAGAGGATCATTCGATTTATTTATTTCATCTTCAATTATTTTTCCGATATCAAAATATGAGAGAGGGAATAATATGACTTTCCCAAAATATAGGAAAAATGAAGATTTAATAAATATATCAAATTTTGGTTTTGCCGGAGTTTTGTTTGCGTTTTATTTGGATAGGGAAAAATGCACGTTTTTGAAAATTTTATTTTAGGTCCGGAGAAAAGTTCATTTTGTTCGGCTCATTTTTAGGAGTCAGGGAAAATTTACTTTAGGTTTTTCGGAGTTCGTTTAGATCTCTTTTTGTTTTTTTTTCTGCGCGCTGAACCGTTTATAAAAAAAAGACCTTCCAAGGCCCAAGCCAAGCTGCAGCCTCCCTGCGCGCAGCGCAGCGCCAGGCGCCAGGAGCGCCCCAGGCCGCCGCCTCTTGCTCTATGAATCCTAAAAGGATTCTAGGGTAGCCCCCTCCTCTTTCCTTTGTTACGTTTTTCTTCTAGGACTCTTTTTCCTACTCTTTATCCTAGTCTATTTCTTGTCCCCTACCCCAAGTCTTCTCACCCCTCCCCAATATAAATACCCAAGCACCCCCCCTCTAAACATCAAATCAAAACCCCCTCTCCTCCCCAAGCCGCGCCCCACCCCGTGCCCCTCACCCGCCGCGCCACCCCACACCCGCGCCGCCGCCCTTGTGCCCTAGCGCCGCTGCCACACCCGCGCCGCCGCCGCCGTCGCCACCGTTCGCCGCCGCCT